>NC_048227.1:56387622-56390990 GCF_002007445.2 Ailuropoda melanoleuca
TATCTTTGTGTATGGTGTGAGAGAGTGGTCAAGTTTCATTCTTTTGTATATAGCTGTCCAATTTTCCCAGCGCCATTTATTGAAGAGGCTGTCTTGATTTTAATCGAACACTTGACAAAGTGTTTTCCAATACACATTGGCATCATTTAGCTTTTTTTGTGAGGAGCACAGATTGTTTTTGCAATTTAAAAGAAACCCAAAAAATCCAGAGAAAATAAAGACGTCGTGGGTAGGACGATACAGATGTGGCGAGAGGAAGGCTGGGCTGTTTGAATAACGCAGGTGTGAATCCACACCCAAAGCCTATTACTCACATGCTCATGTTCAGTGTTAAATGTTGAACTGACGGCACGTGAACCCTGTCCTCCTGTGGCCGAGCTTACCATCAGGGGTGGCTTGTGCACCCTTGGCGGCCTGTGCTTTTCAGCCCTTGAGGTCATGCTTTCCCGAGTAACCCATCACTGCTCCCAGCCCCCGCCTCGCATTCCAGGGACTCCATGGAAGCATGGCCTTGTTCTCCAACTCCATCCTGCTTGTTCCGTTGTCTCTCACTCCTGCTCCTCTAGGCTGGCACCTGTTGCCTTGGTCTCCCCCAGGGACCCAGCTGAGGACTCAGGCCTAACCTAAGGGAATCATAGCACAGAAGAAACAAACTTCAAGTAGATAATGATCTGCCCCACAGGCCACAGACCATCCTCATGGCCACTATCTTTTCCTAGCTACCTCTCAGTGAAGCACTGGTCCACCACCATGTGGCCCAGAGAGGCCATCCCTCCTGGATGGTTGTCCCATAACATGTAGCTTTATAGCTGATGTCTTTTTAAAAAAGAAAGTCCTGAGGGTCCCTGGGTGGCTCAGTCAGCTAAGCGTCTGACTCTTGATTTCGGCTCAGGTCATGACCTCAGGCTCGTGAGATGGAGCCCCGAGTGTGGCTCCTCGCTGAGTCAGCGTCTACTTCAGGGTCTCTCTCTCCCTCCCCCTCTACCCCTCCCCCCGCTTGTGCTCGAGCTCTCTCTCTAAAATAAATAAATTAAATCTTTACAAAAGAAAACCCTCGTTAAAAGAGTTCCTTCCAGGGGCATCTGGGTGGCTCACTTGGTTTGACCACCAACTCTTGATTTTGGCTCAGGTCATGATTCTCAGGGACCTGGGATTGGGCCCCACATCAGGCAGGCTTCCTGCTCAGCAGGGAGTCTGCTTGAGGATTCTCTCTGCCCCACCCGTCTGCCCCAGCCCCTGCTCTTGTGTGCTCTCTCCATCTCTAAAATAAATAAATAAATCTTAAAAAAAAAAGAAAAGAACTCAGGAACCATATGATCCTCTCAATTGATGCAGAAAAAGCATTTGACAAAATACAGCATCCTTTCCTGATTAAAACCCTTCAGAGTGTAGGAATAGAGGGTACATTTCTCAATCTCATAAAAGCCATCTATGAAAAGCCTACTGCAAGCATTATTCTCAATGGGGAAAAGCTGGAAGCCTTTCCCTTAAGATCAGGAACACGACAAGGATGCCCACTCTCGCCACTATTATTCAACATAGTACTAGAAGTCCTTGCAACAGCAATCAGAAGACAAAAAGGGATCAAAGGTATCCAAATCGGCAAAGAAGAAGTCAAACTGTCTCTCTTTGCAGATGACATGATACTCTATATGGAAAACCCAAAGGAATCCACTCCCAAACTATTAGAAGTTATAGAACAATTCAGTAAGGTGGCAGGATACAAAATCAATGCCCAGAAATCAGTTGCATTTCTATACACGAATAACGAGACTGAAGAAAGAGAAATTAGGGAATCCATCCCATTTACAATAACACCAAAAACCATACGTTACCTTGGAATTAACTTAACCAGAGACGTAAAGGACCTATATCCTAGAAACTATAGATCACTTTTGAAAGATATTGAGGAAGACATAAAAAGATGGAAAAATATTCCATGCTCATGGATTGGAAGAATTAACATAGTTAAAATGTCCATACTACCCAGAGCAATCTACACTTTCAATGCTATCCCGATCAAAATACCGAGGACATTTTTCAAAGAACTGGAACAAATAGTCCTTAAATTTGTATGGAACCAGAAAAGGCCCCGAATCTCCAAGGAACTGTTGAAAAGGAAAAACAAAGCTGGGGGCATCACAATGCCGGATTTCGAGCTGTACTACAAAGCTGTGATCACAAAGACAGCATGGTACTGGCACAAAAACAGACACATCGACCAATGGAACAGAATAGAGAACCCAGAAATGGACCCTCGGCTCTTTGGGCAACTAATCTTTGATAAAGCAGGAAAAAACATCCGGTGGAAAAAAGACAGTCTCTTCAATAAATGGTGCTGGGAAAATTGGACAGCTACATGCAAAAGAATGAAACTTGACCACTCTCTCACACCATACACAAAAATAAACTCCAAATGGATGAAAGACCTCAATGTGAGACAGGAATCCATCAAAATTCTAGAGGAGAACATAGGCAACAACTTCTATGACATCGGCCAGAGCAACCTTTTTCACGACACATCTCCAAAGGCAAGAGAAATAAAAGATAAAATGAACTTATGGGACTTTATCAGGATAAAGAGCTTCTGCACAGCCAAGGAAACAGTCAAAAAAACTAAGAGACAGCCCACGGAATGGGAGAATATATTTGCAAAGGACACCACAGATAAAGGACTGGTATCCAAGATCTACAAAGAACTTCTCAAACTCAATACACGAGAAACAAATAAACAAATCATAAAATGGGCAGAAGATATGAACAGACACTTTTCCAATGAAGACATACAAATGGCTAACAGACACATGAAAAAATGTTCAAAATCATTAGCCATCAGGGAAATTCAAATCAAAACCACACTGAGATACCACCTTACGCCAGTTAGAATGGCAAAGATAGACAAGGCAAGAAACAACAATTGTTGGAGAGGATGTGGAGAAAGGGGATCCCTCCTACATTGTTGGTGGGAATGCAAGTTGGTACAGCCACTCTGGAAAACAGTGTGGAGGTCCCTTAAAAAGTTAAAAATTGAACTACCCTATGACCCAGCCATTGCACTACTGGGTGTTTACCCCAAAGATACAGACGTAGTAAAGAGAAGGGCCATATGCACCCCAATGTTCATAGCTGCATTGTCCACAATAGCCAAATCATGGAAGGAGCCGAGATGCCCTTCAACAGATGACTGGATTAAGAAGCTGTGGTCCATATATACAATGGAATATTACTCAGCTATCAGAAAGAACGAATTCTCAACATTTGCTGCAACATGGACGGCACTGGAGGAGATAATGCTAAGTGAAATAAGTCAAGCAGAGAAAGACAATTATCATATGATTTCTCTCATCTATGGAACATAAGAACTAGGA